>NC_081437.1:20652600-20678323 GCF_949786415.1 Peromyscus eremicus
AATAAAGCCTGTTGGTGGCTACTCAAGAGAGTCCTGGCACTTTAGTGGATGGGTGGATAGTGGTTCAGATGTCCTAGTGTTGGTTGCACACCAAGTATTCCTGCACTCTTCTCTCAAGTAGCACCACGTTTCCTGCATGTGGTGCAGCTGAGGTGCAGATCACCCTATCCTTGGACAATTAGTGTCATTTCCTCCTCTTTGCCTTGGTGTTGTTTAGGGCCAGGAAATGACCCTACTAGCCTTCACTAATCAATGTGTGGTCATATCTTGACCTCCTCTCAGGTTGGTCCAAATGAGAGTGCATGGAGTTTGCTCGCGTGCCCCAAGTTCTGGAGGAGAAGATTGATCTCCCCCTTTCCTCTATATGATCTTGAGCATGGACATTATGTTAGAGCCCCTGTTACGATTTTGCTCCATGAGGGAAGCCAGACTGAGATGAAACCGACCCATGGGTAAGAACAGATCCAGAGAAATAGATCAGAAATATGGATCAAAATCATTGACGACCCTTTGACAGTCTGCTTTTCTGTCATGGATCAGTCCATCCCATCATGTCGAAGTCTATTTGACTTGGGTTATATTAAGATTCCATGTTAAACTATATAGCCCCAGTTCTTTCACCATAGAGGCAACTGGGACTTGATGTAGTGATGAAGAACTAAATCTGGCTACACTGGTCCATCACCAGCTCTGCGATGGTAGCTAAGTGATTTGAATTTCCCGAGACTCGCTGTTTCCTAGGTGAGGGCAGAGAACAGATAACAGGCTTGGGAGGATTAAGTGGGATAATGCGTGTATGCTGCTGAGAACATAAAGAGGGCTCAGAAGAGAGCAGAGCAGCAGTGTGGAGGTAAACCGCACAACCTTGAAGGGTCTTGTTGGAGTTCAAGTGTGAAACCACGTGCCTTGAGGTATAGCTGAACTTCTCATTACTTATATTTGTCTCACTTACCTTCAATTTTCAGTTCTGTATTCCTACTTAGAAGGTGAAGCCAACTCAAATAACTTTATTACTGTTCTTTCATTTCATTGTATTGTGTTTATTGTGAGAAACAGGATTCAGCAGATGATCTATCTATCTTTTCTTTCTTTCTTTCTTTCTTTCTTTCTTTCTTTCTTTCTTTCTTTCTTTCTTTCTTTCTTTCTTTCTTTCTTTCTTTTTATTATAAGGAAGTGGCTCACATATTATACAAATTGAAGACTCTGAAATTGTGAGCTGGTGACCCAGGAGGGCTGGTGGCATAATTTCCAGTCTAAACCCAAAGGTCTGAGACTTAGGAGAGCTGATGGACTAAGTTCCAGTCTATGGACAGAGGGTGCTGTCCCTGCTCAAGTAGCCAGGTAGGTCAGGCTCCTTCTTACTCGGTTACTCTGCTGTGTTCAGAGCCTCAGCTGATTGGATGGTGGCCACACTCTCTGGGAGAACAAACTACTTTACTCCACTATTCAGAAACTAAGATCACCCAGTCATAGCCCCTCAGACATACTCAGAATAATATTTGGTTGGCTATTTGGGCATCCTGTGTCCCAGTAAAATTGACACATAAGATTAACTATAGAGTTTCGGATTAAAATAAACAAACAAACAAACAAACAATATCAGCTAGGTATTGTTCTGCACACTGGAGATATGGAAATGAAGAAGGAGGAAAGATTGAAAGGAAGAGAAGGGAAAAGAGAAAGGAGGGTTAAGGGAGGGAAGAGGGAAGAAAGAATTCTTTTGTTTATGACGGTGTCTTTGCGAATGCTTGTGGCTTAACACATTCTTTCTTTTCATTGTCTCATTTAATCCTCAAGGTAATCTCATGAAGTTGTTTTGACATGTGCCATATAATCACAGGATAGGTGTTGGAAACGCCGGGAGACAGAGTCATTGCATTGTCAAGGTCACATGGTTCATAAGCAATAATAATGAGCCCAGAAATGAAGTCCCCCAAATCCAGTGTTCTCTTCCTTTGCTGTACGGGGTTTTGACATGCTTGCTTGCTTGCACACAGCTACAGAGTTGGGAAGAGTCCATTTACAGATTTATCCTTCCCTGCATGTAATGTGTCATGGAGGAGGGGCACAGTGCAATACAAACTGTCAGATCACATGGACTATTATTGCTCATTTACCAACACACATAACAACCTTTTTTTTTTTTTTTTTTTTTTGCTTTGGACCAATGAGGAGTGCTTTTGGGAAACACGCCTGGCTTGGCATAGGTTGATCACTTAATTCTCAGCCGGAGAGGAACTCTTGCTTCGTTTAATGGCTCCTGAAATGTTGACATGCAAGAAAGCACAAAACAGCGCTCCTCCTTGTTGGTTCGCCTCGTTCTAAAACCACAAGAAATTATTTAAGGAAGTTGTAACGAAATGCGGCTGTCACTTATTAAGATGGATAGCTGGAGTGCAGTTTTCCATTACTGGAAATGGCAGAATCAAATTAGGAAATAACAGTCCTCAGCATCTTCTCCAACTTGCTTTTGCATAATGTGTTGGGAAAAATGCCACTTCAACAGAAAACTGCCTGTTGTGAGGGCCGGGGATCTCTCTCCCCAAAGGGGCTCTGTTTACCAGTGAGCTTTCCCTGCCCCTCTGCAGGTGAAGCCACTGGGCTTGGGAGTGGAGCCTCCTTGTGTGGGCTCTTCCTGGGAGTTAGGAGGCTAGGGGCTGGGTTTCATGCTTTAAGGGGTTCGGACACCTGTTCTTATGCTACAGACATCTCTAAGTCAGATCTTTTGCTTTGGAGCTAGTTCTGTGAGGTTCACATTTCTTACTTTATCCTGGGTCAGGCTGGACCCATTCCATACGCAGTGTGTCTTCACTGAGGTCAGCCTCTTGATAGGGTTGCTAGCCCGAACAAAGAATTATGCCTGCTTCATCTTCCTGCCGTGTTAGATAGGGACACAGCCAATAAAGCTCAGGAAGTGTTTCACACCATCAGGATAACAAACAAATCAACAGAGTAAGGAGTGGATGGGGGAAGGGTTTATTTGAAAGAATAAAATACCTTTCACAAGCCGTGAAACCTGGGCCATTATTTCCAGATTACCATTGTGTTTTTATATCTCCAGGGAGGAAACTGCATAGAAAGAGAAAAAAAAAAAACCATCGTCCCTGTTAAAAAGGACATTTGAATCACTTAATTTGTGTTCCATCGAAACAGAGGAATCTGATTCTTAGCATTCTGGTTAGTGGACTAGCCACCTTTTCCTGACAGCACTGAGGGTCAGTTGAGGTTGTCCTCAGTAAGAAATCGTATTAGTTCACCATTCTGTGTGCTAATGACTTTTACTTCACCATAAGCTTACAAGCAGCTTCAGGGAGGAGAGAGGTTCATTTTGGTTCAGGCCTTCAGTCCGTTGTGGTGAAAGTGTGGTGGAGTTCATGGCCCTGGGAGCTCCTCACATCTTGGTGGCCAGGAAGCACAGGGCCTCACCAGAAACCAGGTATTACCCCCCAAGCCCTTTCTCAGCAGTCCTCTTCTGCTCGATAGGCCACTGTCCCAAAGGCTCCCCAACCTCCCCAGACTGAGCCACTGACTGGAAATCAAGGATCCAAACCCATGAGCTTAGGGAGGACATTTGACATTCAAACTGTAAGAGCTTGTTAATCTGCACAGTCTTTCAGCAAACATTTACTGAGCCTCTAATTATACTAATTGTCCAAGGGTGAGGCACTCCCCGCCTTAGGCACACCACACGCGGGAAACTTGGTGCTATTTGAGGGGACAATAGAGTGCTACTAGGTGAGCAACCGGACATGCTCACTAGGACCACACCACTCTCCCCTCTACTGAAGTGCTAGGATTCTCTTGAGTAGCCTTCATTTGTTCCTTCCTCTAAGCTGACCAGTCAAGAGCATGGTACTAGCTCCTGAGAGATCAGTGAATGAGATGCAAGGTAACGTCAGTACCCACTCATTTTATTGCTTATGAGTTTTTTTCATGCACCCAATGGTATTCTCTCACAACGTGGGTAGTACATTCATTGTCAGGAGGATGTTTATGGTTGCCATTATGTTCTTTTCTAATTATTTCTGGTGTGTTTTTGAGTATCATTGCTTTAAACACTGTTTCTATAAGAGGTGCTCTGTCCATTGCCATGTATGGTGGAGGGATCACTTTTCTTGGAAATAGAAGCTCAGTGGAGGTCATGGATGTTTATGTCTCCAGCACTATCACGCTGATAACCACAGGGATCACAGGCTGCCATTGCCCCACATTCAATGCACAGTGTGGGTTACTCAAACTCCTCTATGCTATGCTACTGACAGGCTGTACTCTCACATAATAGAAGTTTCCCATGGATTGCTCTTCGTCACGGGCACCTGCTACCTTGTGGGGAAGCGGGGGCATTCACCGCTGAAAGGGTCTCATGGTTAGGAAGTTCTCTCTTCCAAACTGGAATAGAATCTGCAGTCCTGCCACCTCCCCAAACTATTCATTCTTCCCTCTGCAAAATCAGGGGATCAAACTACACCTCCCCTACATGTCAGCTTTTCACATGCAGTGACAGCTGTCGTGGTTCCCCCCTGAACCCTCTTCTCCAGGCAAAATATGACGGATACCCTCAGATGGATTCTTGGATGACATGGTTCCCAGATGCCTCATTCATTATTCTTGTTCCTAGTCTCCAGATCCACCCTGACATACTAGTGTACCCTAAATGGGGCATCACTGTTTTCATGCTGCATCTACTACAATGACGCTTTTGCAAGTTTATGCTCAGGAACTAAAACGAAAAAATACACAGAACAATTTAGTAATATTGCAAGGCAAAAATCAAGCATCTGCTTCCATCTTCAAATATTTCAATGGATTCCCTTTAGTCTAAGGTGACCAACCTCAAGACCTTAACTGATCTGATTGAGGATTCCTTTTTGGGTGTTATCTTTCCTGAGGATCCCTGTGTGTTTTTTTCCCCATTTGCCCTACCATGGTTTCCTTCCCTGGCTCTGCTGGGCCACAGTCAGCATCATCCTGGAAAACACATTCCCAGGCTCCCACATCAGTCAGGCTCCACCAGGCTTGGCTCACCCAAGGCACTGATGAGACATGAAGAGTAGGAGAGTATTACCACCATCCCTCTCCCACCCCAGACAGAGCTGTTTCCTGTTCCTTCTGTGGCTTCAGCTCCCACCAGGAAGCCATTGCTACGATGTGGCCCCAGGCAGATGAATTCAGCGTTGGGCTGGGATTCTTCTCCTCCTCTGTCTTCCTGCAATCCTGATGGCTGAGTTGCTTCACTGTCCCCTGGTTGTCTTAACTTTTCCACTGTAGTTGTTAAAAATTACACCCCTTAAATTTTCTTGATTTGAGATGCCTTGAGAGGCTTCTGTTTTCCTGATTCTATCAGCTATTGAGCATTCTGCTCTGTAATTGCTGTGAGCAGCTTTCATTTCTTGGAATGAAGCAGGTTCTCTCTTGCATGCCTAATACAGTTTCCTCTTCTCTAAACATCACTGTCTTCTGTTCCCTCCTCATGCCTCAGTATAGACTCGTTGCCTCTTGTTCACCTTTTCAGTGCATTTATTATGATTTTTCCCCTTTGTAATTACCCATCACGCACCTGGCTTGTGGAAAGTGCTCCAAGAATGACTTAAGTATCGTCAACCAGCTGTATATGGGAAACATGGTGATGGTCCCAGCACTATATACTTTGAGAGGCCAGAGGAGTGCCTTGGTTACCCTCAGCAATGTCTGGAACTCTGGGACAATAAGGAGGGTTTTGGTGAGGCTTCGCTTGAGGCTTTAGTGGATGCAGTGGTCTATGTTTCCTTGATTCATCGTCAGCATGTCTGTGAACCTCTTGGAATCAAGTGATCAGATAAAGAAGTCTTCCTGGGGTTTCTACCCACAAAGTGTAAAAGTGTTGATTGTATCAGGTTCCCATGCAGTTGGCAGTGGCTCAATGTTCTTTAAAAATGCTGATGAGAGAGGTTGTGAGTGAGAGCATTCTTTGGTATCGAAGTGACTCTGGCAGCTTGGCCAGTTTCACTGGATTGTGGGCCCCACCTTGAAGGTCAGGCACATCCTGTAAGGAAATGGAGACAACAGCTTTCCAGTGGGTTCTGTCATATTTGCCATCTGTAAAGTATATGAACTTGTTTTTTCTTTCTTAATAAATTAATTGATTCCAGTGATAAGTTGGTCTTTAAGAACAGGTGATGTTTCCCGAAACCATTGCTTCTGTCGAAAGGTTGAGGATGAAGGAACTCATTCTCTCTTGCATATAGGTTGTACCAGAGTTCCTAAGTTGTGTTTTTATCCTTTAAGTGCCCTTTTCCCTTTCAATAAGGAGGCTTCCTATGGCCATGCTGGCCCTATGCTGCTGCCTTCCAAACTCTAAGGCATCATGGCATCTGGATAAATGCTCATGTGATAAATATGGACAAAGTCTGAGCTTAGGAAAATTTGAAAATGCCTATCCATCTCAGAAGATCCCAGCAAGCAGCCAGAAATTCTGAGTCTCATTATATACAGTGGGGAACTCTGAAACTTTGGGCCCTGGAAACCATATACACGTTCCTGTCCTCACCAGTGGTCCAAAGACTTCAGGAGACAGGAAAGGAGGTTGATAATGCCTCTACAGAGAAGGGGGTCCCTGGTAAGAATTAATGAAATAACCAGTTTCATTTGTAAAGATGTGGTGGCCCTTTAAAAAGAACCATTCAAAGCAATGTGGTTGGTGAGAAGCATGTGTTGCTACCAAAATCTGAACAGGAGTAATGAATGTTGGGTGTACTTCAGTGCAGAGGGGCTGACAATATGAGGAATTTGATCCTATCCTGCCTTGGCCATGGCTCGTCCATCCTTTGTCAGCTCAAATAAAGCCCAGACATTTTGCTGAAGTGGTAGAGTCTTGAATCTTTGGAGACATGATGGCTCAGCCCCAGTTGGGAAAGTTCTGTGGCAAATACTTACATATTCTCTGAGCGTATGCTCTTTAAATATCCTTGGAGGATGTCACCAGTGTAATGTCTTACCTCTGCTGCTGGAAAAAGTTGAATATGGTTAAGAGCTTGCCTGCAAAGACTGAGTATTCTGGAAGAGATTTTGAAACATTGCACAGGGAGACAGGTAAAGATACATTGTGCTCCTTTGAAGGTGAAGGGAAATTGTGGCTGAGAGACCATCACAATAGGCACCAAAGATAACATATTAGCCAAATGTATAAGAAAGCAAAATACTTCGCAGTTGCTATTACACAGAGGCAGTGATGTCCATGGTATTAGATATGGGGACTTTGTTGAGGGTACCAAAGCAATATGACTGTGACCATTTTTAGGCAAACTATCCATCGGGTTTGTACGATGACCAAAATGGACTACTAAAAAGGGTTATTGTTGGACGAACCACCCCTTCCTTCGGTAAATTTTGCATAATGTTGCTTAACTCTTTTTGGTTTTGTTTCAAAGTATATCAGACTATAGCTATTTTAAAGGCTGGAAGGGTGTACGTGTGTGTGTGTGTGTGTGTGTGTGTGTGTGTGTGTAGGGTCTATAGGATCCTATTTTGAGGAATGAACTGGAGTGACAAAGGCCAACTTGATTTTAATTTATTACATATTGAATCAGGTCATCCTGACTATCCAGCTGTGGAAATGTTGGGGCAGTGAATGCTGTGATGGAGGAGAGTTTAATGTAAGATAATAGTTCTGATAGCTAAGATGAGGCAGTCTCATTTGCTCTGTGTTTTATTTCTGCTAATTTTCCTAAAGTACAGGGGTGCTGTTGTTAACTTTTCTAGGATCCTGGCTATAACTATACGTAGAAGTTATACGAAGACCATGAATACTTGCCAGTTTTAATATAAAGAATATTATATTCATTATGTATAATGACTATAATGAGGGAGACAATGCCTCATCTAGGCATCTTATGCAATCAAGTAAAACTTCTAGTCCTGGGGATGGGTTACATCTTGTAACCCACAGGGGTCACAGGCTATTAAATAAATATTAAATATTAAATATCCAAGGCTATTGGTTTCTCTCTACAATGTGATGGTAAGCCCCTATTACAACTCACTTATGATATTAAAAATGAAAAAAATTGAGCTTATGCCCAATTAGAAGCTTCAGCACTACTAACTAGTATTTGTGGTGGTGAAAGGTACTTTACATGCATGCTACCAGAGAAGAAAAGGAATCATCAGTATCTCCCCGCTACAAACCCTGTGACCTACTACAGTGACCTGCCGATATGATATACTGGTGCAATGGTGGTATACATGTTATGGGAGTAACCTATCCCTTAATTTTTGGGGGTCAGGGATTCAAGGCCACTCTGTTAGATGGAACACATATCTCACATAGCTAAAGTGTCAAAATAATTTGAGACTAGACAAGTCATGGACCCTATGTGGAAACCTGCTACTATTATTATGCTAAAGGAAGATAGCAATAGAATGGTTTCTTGGGGTGGTTTAAATGAGAATGGCTCTCATAGGCTCATATGTTTGAACAGTTGGTCCTCAGGTGATGGAAAAGTTCGGGAAGAATTAGAAGATGTGGCTTTGTTGGAGGAGGTGTGTTACCGGAGGTAGGCTTTGAGGTTTAAAAAAATCCACATTACTCCCAAATTAGCTTGCTCTCTGCCTCATGCTTTTGGACTGAGTTGTGAGCTCTCAGATACTGCTTCAGAACCATTCATGGCTGCCTGCTGCTATGTTCCCTTTCAAGATGGTCATGGATTCTAACCGTCTAGAACTGTGAGTCCCACATTAGATGCCTTGGTTATAGTATTCTGTCACAGCAATTGAAAACTAAGTAAGCAACAAATTGACATTCCTAATGACATATTGCTGTACCCTTAAAGCAGAGCATCAACTGCTCTTTGAAGTAGATGGGAATGAATACAGAGACTCAAAACCGGACAATGTGCAGAAAGTGGGAGACTTTGGCACACTCTGCCCTAAATAAGATGTCTTTATCAAACTTCATATCCATATGGGAAAGGGGAAGTAAAAAGACTGTAAGAGCTGGAGAGTATGGTGGTATTGTGTTCCCCAAAATACTGTGTACCCTAATAAACTTATCTGGAGTCAGAGACAGAACAGCCACAATATTAAACATAGAAGTTAGGCAGTGGTAGAACACACCTTTAATCCTAGCATTCCAGAGGCAGAAATCCATGTATTCAAGGATACAGCCAAGCATGGTGACTCACACCTTTAATCCCAGAAAGTGAGCCTTTAATCCCAGGGAGTGATGGTAGAAGGCAGAAAGGTATATAAGGCGTGAGGACCAGAAACTACAAGTATTTGGTTGGTTAAGCATTTGGCTGGTTAAGCTTTCAGGCTTTGGAGCAGCAGTTCAGCTGAGTTTCATTCTGGATGAGGACTCAAAGGCTTCCAGTCTGAGGAAACAGGACCAGCTGAGGAACTGGTGAGGTGAGGTAGCTGTGGCTTGTTCTGTCTCTCTGATCTTCCAGTGTTCACCCCAATAACTGGCCTCAGGTTTGATTTTATTAATAAGAACTTTTAAGATTCATGCTACGGGAGAGGGTGGGTGGATGATATCAAGGAAACAGTACCTTCCAGACACAACAGGACTCATATACAAGACTGTGGCAGTACACACAAGACCTGTGCATATCCAAATCAGACAAAATCTCAGCACTGAGAAAGGGGAGTTGACACAAAGTCCCACCCCTAACCTACAAGCTATTTGCAACGTATGCATGTGGGGTGGAGGAGAGACGACAATCAGTTTTCTCCAATAAGCTGTCACTGGGTATACCAACTACACGCCAGGACAGTAGTGGCACAAATATTATTGGAGTAATCAATTCCTTGGTAGTTGGCCAACATAAAATGGGCTTCATGGTTTATTTATGGGCTTTTGTTTCGTTGGCTTTTTTGTTTGTTTTGATTTTTCTTTTCTTTCTACTTGAGAGAGAACGTGAAATTGAATGGCTAGGGAGGTGGGAGGATCTTGGAGGAGCTGGGGGAGGGGAGAGCATATGCAAAAATATATGAAACAATTTTTAAATAAAAAGTAAACAACAAAGGGAGAGTGCTGAACCAACAAAGAGGTAGAGAGGAAACAGTCCCTAGTCAGTGGCCGTTGTCCCTGGAAGTCCTTAGGCTTGTGGTGGTTATAATCCCCTACCATCAGAATACTGGGTGACAGGACTTTGGTATAGTAAGCTTGGGAGTCTTGTAGCCTGGAGCCACCTTGTGTATATTTCGTGTGATCTGAGTCTGGGGTCCCCATGGTCTGCTGAAATAAAAATTACCACTATGTAAGTGTTGTTCTCAAGATTAAATGATTTGGGAAATTCAGATTTTGGAGTCCCCAGTATCAAGTCTTTTATCCAGGCATGGTGACCCATGCCTATAATCCCAGAACTTTGGAGGTTGGGGCAGATAGATCAACAGTTCAAGGCCAGCCTCAGCTACACAGCAAGTTCAGGTCTATTCTGGATAATGTGAGGCTCTCATCTCAAAAAGCCAGCACTACCAAAATATCCAATATCAGGTTTTGTGAGTGAGTCTTGTTTTGGGAAGTCCGACTCCTGGATGGTCTCTTGTGAGGACCTTTGCCTCCTTTATAACTCTTATTCCTCGGATTATTTCGCTGGTACATGAATGGTTAAGTTTCAACACATTCTTTATGAGAAACTAATAACTCTTCTTAAAAATAATTGCCTTATATTATCATCAAAGGCCCTACTTGAGGATGGTAAGGGGTTTCTGGTCTATTGGCATGTTCAACATAATAGCAATAAATCCACCACAGGGTGCCAACTTTCCTGAATAGCTGTCATCCTTCCCCGAGGTTTTGCAGCTAGGCAAGGCATGAACATTTCTGTGGCCATGGTGGGATGGGGTGTTTCCATGTCATCAACAGTGACTAGATGAGACCAAAGAGAAAATGAGCTTGAGGATGCTGCAGAGGGCATGCTTAATGGGCCCATTTTAATAAATTAAATGGGTTTCTTAATAAATTATTAATATTGGGATCACAAGATATGCCTACCAATTGGTTCCTCTCAACAGATGCTAAAGTTAATTCTGAACTAGTGTTATGGAGGTGTAAAAGCCAATTGGCTCCCTCTTCATCTTCCTGTTGAATAAATTCTTTCAGTAAATTTTCAATCAGCTCAAATCACACACCTCTATTTCCATTTCTGTCTCTTCTGTCTGAAGGAAAGTTTGGTGAGCAGATATGAGAAATGTTTCAGAGAAGCTTTTTTTTTCTCATCTCACTTTTAGGCTTCTCTATCCAAGGAATCCCAGTGAGTTCCCTAAGGGTTAGGCATTTCACCTCCACCCTCTATATAGCCACACTATATATGATACCACTTGTGCTGATATCCTAGAGGCCTCTGATTCTGGAGTAGCTGGAATGGCCACTTAGATGTTCTTATAAGATGCCACCAGAGTTTTTGGTGACTCCCTTTCAGTCTTTCAATAAATGTATGGTTTCTTCTGTCCTCTTTGGAGAAAAAAAGGTAAAACATTCTGAGCGACTTCACTAGGGTCTGTGCCTTGGGCCATTGAAGTTCCCCACACCATAATGCTGGGATTTGGATCTATTTTTGTAGCAGATGAAAAGAAGCAGCAATAACATCACCACTTTGTCTTACAGAGGCCCAATAAGCCAACTGCACTTGGACCTTGAGCCTCAGCACATCACAAGTCTTTGTGTGAGCAAACCCCTGATGGGGCCATGTATTACTTGTGGTATTGACCTTTCTCTTGGAGTTCTATAGAACAGAGGTCAACTGCTGGTTGATGGACATAAACTACAATCAGAGTATAGGAGTCACTGTCTGAGCCTGAAATCTATCAGCCTTAGTATATGTCAGAATAAAGACTCATAGTTCAATCTGTGACACTTAGGTAGATCTAGACCATGACGTACTACCAAAGATAGTAACCTCGTTTTGGCAAATCCCTGTTCCTAAAGGACAATTATCTAGGCCATTTAAATCTACATTGGAATGTCTGAGAAATGTAGCACAGATCAACACAGCTCCAAGGACAAGTTCATCCACAGGCAGTAACCTGACTTGAAGACACATGGTCAGCAGGTAACAGTTTCAAGTGCAATGCTAGAGGGCCATAGAGCTGTTGGCAAGTCAAAGGCCAGAGAAGACAGACCCCTAACTTGAGCTCACTACATAGAGTATCCTACCCATGGTGCCTGCTGTCTTAGAGTTGCTCTCAGAAGGAAGGACCAGCCCCTCACTCAGGGTTGACATGGATGTCACAAACGAGGGCACTGCACATACAGTAAGGGAAAGAGCAGGTCTGAAATTCCTTGTATGAAGTGAAAGGAGGGTAGCTGTGGTTTTTATTGTGGGTAGGAGCAGGAGAGGATATATGTCTGTGCGTGGCTAAGGTTTGTGTGGTTTTAAACTTCTGTGTTGGCACCAGGGAGAGAGTACATGGGCTTCCTTGGCTTGCTTACCAGCTTAAACAATGTAGGGCAGGAGAAGAGAGACAGGTGGGGCTTGTCAAACATCAAAAGGAGTCTGTGTCTTCAGGACGCTGACTGATAAAACGTGTTTTACAAAATTCTAATTTGGGACTTGAAAGCTCAAGTCCTATCATTAGCTACAAGTATTGTCAGGTGTTTCCCTACATGTGACAGTCTCTGCTTGGTTTTGACAAAGCGTCTGCCAAATATGTGAATCTGAATAGCCATAGTTTGTCAGTCATTCTTTCACGTGAAAAGGGACACACTCTGGCCAGCATAGCTGGTGTAGCTTACAGGTCCGTCTCTTCAAGAGCCTTTTCTCGAGACAGCTCCGGTACTTGGGTGTACAGCAGAAATAACGAGTTTTACTTCCCGTTTTCTTATATGTTTTCCCTCAAGATTCAAAACCTTTAGTCCCATCCACTACTTCAGGGAAATCTCTGGAGACAGTTTCCTTTACCATAAGGGAATGGAATAAATATTACAAGGTTCACCTGTGTTGTGGGGCAGTTTGGCCTTGATACATGCTAAGATGCTAGCAATTTTTACAATACTTGATGAAAAAGTCAACATAGTGGAAAGAATACGTAATTTCTTTCTTTCTTTCTTTTTTTTTTTTTTTTTGGTTTTTCGAGACAGGGTTTCTCTGTGTAGCTTTGCGCCTTTCCTGGAACTTACTTGGTAGTCCAGGCTGGCCTCAAACTCACAGAGATCCGCCTGGCTCTGCCTCCCGAGTGCTGGGATTAAAGGCGTGTGCCACCACCGCCCGGCCAAGAATACGTAATTTCTTAATATTATTATGAAAGTAGTTTTGACCTCACAGTCTCCCTAAAAATGTCTCAGGGACTCTTGTATTAGACGTTTGCATCTCATACTTTGAAATCAAGTCTAGTTTCTTTTCTCTTAGGCCATTCTTCAAGGATGCTGTTATAAATAGGGGGTCCTGGGAAAGAATCAGGACCAGTCTTACAATCCACCACACTGGACGCCTTACCAATAGTTCCCTGCAGTAGTGATAGATGACACAGCAATAAGTGATAAAAAAAATCACTTACGGATAAGCTCTACCATAGAAATGTATACCGTGTTCTGTGATACCACAGCAAGAGGAAAGTAGTCCAGGCGGAGAAAAAAGAGAGGAGCTGCAGGCTGAGGGCATGACATGTGTGAGGACATGATGACCATAAAGAATGACAGCTGCTATTTCCTCAAAACCAGTCGCATCTCTGGGCTTCTGTGATTCTCTCACCGAGTGTGTTAATCATCTCAGATCACAATCTAGGGTTGATTCTTATCCCTGTCTTCTCCTTCTCAGCTAGTCATTTACCAAAATGGTGCCAAGAGTTTGTTAGCTGAGACTTAATGGGGCAAGGGGCAAAGCATCTGAAGTAGAAAAGGGAGCATTACAGGGAATTACAAGGTGTAATTTATTCCTGAAAATTCCTTAAACCACCCATAAAGTACAACATATGTAGTTCTGTGAAGGGACAAGGACCATGTGGAGACCCGTGTTGCATGTCAGAAAGGCCCTTTACACATTAGACTTTCACAGCCCTGCTGAGTGTTCACACTCACAACCAGAGTAAGGACTCCAAGCTCCCTATTGCCTGGGTTCTGGAGGAGCAGCAGACTGTACACTCTGAACCCCTCTCCCTCTTGGCTCCCACTTCCACATTTAGAGCTGAGAAAATATGACATCCGCATAATAAGATGTGCTCCAGTTTTGTCCCTGTTCAGTGGGCATGCATTGATTCATCACATCTGTCACATCTGTTACCTGTTCACCCTAGACTCCTGGCAGAATCCAAGTTAACTGGCCGAGCACTGTGCTGTATGCATATTCCTTCCCATCTACTCTTTGCATGGGAGGTAGAGGGACCCCCTAAACACCCCTTGATTAAAGACTCCAGTATGGTCCCCCATTGCCAACTGAAAACTCAGCACAGAGGACTTTGTACTATGTTGTTGTTAAAATCTCTCTTTGCTTTCTTCCTCCAGCTAGAATGT
Source organism: Peromyscus eremicus (assembly GCF_949786415.1). Classification (NCBI taxonomy): domain Eukaryota; kingdom Metazoa; phylum Chordata; class Mammalia; order Rodentia; family Cricetidae; genus Peromyscus; species Peromyscus eremicus. The sequence continues at coordinate 20,667,026 of NC_081437.1, forward strand.
AATGTCTTTGGAGAGAAATCTCTGTATTCTCAGGCTTGCCGTGGAGTGGGATCCCTCAGAATTCTGCTCCTTTTTAACGATGGTGAAGTTGACACTAAAGTGTCTCTGCTGCCCACTGCATGCAACGTGATGTGTACTTGTGTGTGTTTCCTGTTCTCCTGTGTCCACTTGCTTCCTCCTTTCCCCTGCTGTAAGATGTGCCATTTGCAAGCTTTACATCTAAGCAAGCTAAAGCTGTCAGTCATTTCATCTTTTGCAGATATTTTCCCCCCAACTTGATGCCTTAAAGTCCCCACAATGAGCACAACCAGTTTCTAAGCACTTAAGGGTGGTTCTCCCTTCTAGGTACAATTGCTCCCTGCTGAGTGAAATTCCTGCCTCTGCTGGGAGGCAGGTCTCAAGCTGTATGTGGAATAGAACACCACAGGCCTTGGGGGAGCTTTGAAACTGCCTAGTATTGATGTATGAAAGCATATAGGGGCCCCATACCTATACAACACTGCAAAATGTAGGCTCAATGAATATTCCCCATGGTTTTTGTCCAGCTTCCTTTTAGAAGAATTCAGAGTCGTTTACAAAGAAAAACAAGTTAACTGTAGGGGATGGGGGAGGAAACCAGGAGAAAGGCGTTCCTGTCTTAATCCCAGTACTCAGGAGGCAGAAGCAGGTAGATCTCTATGAGTTCAGGGCCAGCCTGGTCTACAGAGTGGGTTCCAGTCCAATGTACCGTGCATAGTGAGATCCTGTCTCAGACAAAACAAAACAAACAAGTGAACTCTCAGTCACAATGGCCGTACATAGAAACAATCCTGCTGGCCGAAAGAAGTGTGAAGTGTGATACCTACTACCAAGTTCAGAGAGATTCTTCTCTTGAGGCCTTTCACCAAGAAGATCATATAGTGACCATGTTCTAGACATCAGAAGACAATGTCCTAAGATATCTAATGGAGACTTTGTCTAAAGAGATCTTACAGTGACCATGTCTTAAGAGATTATGTAGTAACAGTGTCCTATGAAGTTCTCACAGTAACAATGTACTAAGAGATCAAGTGATAGCATCCTAAGAAATCATAATGTACCCTACCTTTTTTTTTTTTTTTATATTTCCTGAGACAGGGTTTCTTTGTGCAGCCTGCCTGTCATGGAACTAGCTCTGTAGACTAGGCTGGCCCCGAACTCATGGAGATCTGCCTGCCTCTGCCTCCAGAAGGCTGGATTAAAGGCATGTGCTACCACCTCCTTGCTGTGACCCTGTCTTAAGAGATCATAAGATAACCAAGACCTGAGAATACTACATAGTAACTGCGTCCTAAGAGAATCACACAGTGACTCTGTACTAAGGACCATATGATGACTATGTCCTAAAAGGTTATGTGGTGACTGTGTCCTGAGAAACCATATAGTGTCCACATTCTATGAGACTATGTGTTGGCCATGTCCTAAGAGATTATATAGTGACTGTGTGTTTTTTTTTTTGAGTGGATAATGTTTTTATTTTTTTTCATTTTTCTTTATTAAGAAATTTTCTACTCCACATACTATCCACAAACCCCTCCTCTTCCCTCCTCCCACCCCCCAGCCCTCTTTCCCAAGCCACCCCACAACTCCACATCCCCCAAATCGAGGTCTCCCATGGGAAGTCAGCAGAGCCCAGCACACTGAGCCTAGGCAGGTCCAAGCCCCTTCCCACTGCACCAAGGCTGTGCAAGAGTGACTGTGTTCTAAGAGATCCTTTGGTGACCTGTCCTAACAGATCTTACGGTGGCTTTCACAGGGTGTTTACGTATAGTGTCCCCCCAATACAGCCTTAGAGAGGGAAAAAGGTGTCTTTGATATAGAAGGCTTCCATTGAGTCCTCCAGAGGAAGACTACTGTTGCTGGGCAGGATGGAGCAGGACAAGAACTGGATCCTTCAAGGCTTAGCTGGTGAGCAGAGTTAGGCAGTACTGGGCTGAACAGGGCATGGCTTTGCTGTGCTGAGCAGGACTGGGCAGAAGTCATAACAGCGGGGCAGAGCCTGGCAAGACTGGGCAGGCCAGGGCAGAATTAGGCAGAGCTTCTAGAGTGGGATAGAACAGGCAAGGCTTGGCAGGACTGGACATGGCTGGGCAGATTTGAGTAGGGAACCAGAGTATAGCAGGAGAGCAGGACAGGGTCTCGGTTCCTCCCTCCCTCCCTCCCTCCCTCCCCCCTCCCCCCCTCCCTCCCTCCCTCCCCCCTCCCCCCCTCCCTCCCTCCCTCCTTCCCTCCTCCCTCCTTCCTTCCTTCCTTCCTTTTCACATTTTTTTCTTACATTGAAAATAGGTTTTTCTCATACAGTATATTCTGATTATGTTCCCTTTTCCTTCCTTTTCCTCTCCAGCTCCCTTCCATCCAGAGCCACATCATTTTTGTCTCTCATTAGAAAACAGGCACCTGAGGATTAATAATACAATAACATAATTCATAATAAAATAACATAAAATACCAGAAACAAATAAATCAAAATATGACAAAACAAACAAGAAAAATCACAAGAAATGCATCGACATGCATAGACACACACGTTTGCATACCTGGGAACCCCGTAAAAACCCAAAACCAGAAGGTTTAAAAAACAAAGAAATGCCCTGACTTAACATGATGGGACAAAGAACCTCCAAAGATGCCGTTGAGTTCACTTTGTGTTGGTCATCTACTGCTGGGCATAGGACTACCTTTAAGAGCGACTTGTTTCCCCAGAGAAACTCTCTTGGAGAAAACTGTTTTCATTTGCAAGTTGGAGATAGTTTTTGGGATTAGGGATGGGTGTACGTGTCCACTTCTCCATTCAGCTCTAGGACCCCATCTGGTAGCCCTGTGCAGGCCTTGTGCATATTGTCACAGTCTCTGTGGGTTCATATGTGCACCAGCCCTGTTGTATCTAGAAGGCTTTAATTCCTTGGTGTCCGCCATCCCCACTGACTCTTAACACTTTTCCCACCTTCTCTTCCCTAGGGTTCTCTGAGCCTGGGGTCTTGGGTTTTTGTTTGTTTGTTTGTTTTTTCTTTCTTTTACACCCAGACCTCATTTTCCCTCCCTCCTTTTCTTCTAATCCCTCTCCCCACCTCCTCTCCGCCTCCTCCTGCCCCATCCATTCCTCCTTTGTTTCTATTCAGAAAAGGGCAGGACTCCCACGGATACTGACAAAACATGATGATATATCAAGTTGTAGTGAGACTAAGCACCTCACCCATAGTCAAACATTAGGCTGAGCTCAGGGAATACTGCTGAAGAGAGGGGAGGAAGGATTGTAGGAGCCAGTGGGGTCAAGGACATCCAAGAAAACCCACAGAATCAAACTAACCTGGTCTCACAGGTGCTCCCAGAGACTGAACTGACAGCAAGAGAGCCTGCATGGGACTGACCTAGGCCCTCTGCACATATGTGAGAGTTGTGTACCTTGGTCCTTATGTGGGGCTCCTAACAGTGGGAGCAGGGACTGTCTGATTCTTTTGCTGGCTTTTTGGACCCTTGGGTTCTTAGAGGAATTACTGGAGGAAGGAGAATATCTTCTGCTCCCAGCAGTTCCTAGCAATATCTATCTTAGAACCCATCCTTCCTGGGTATCAGGAAGCTGCCTGCCTGGGTTCATTGTGGGTTGGGAACCCTGGCAAGGTCAGCCCACTTTTAGACCTCCCTCAAGGGTGCTGGAGGTGTGGCTAGACTGACTTGTGTATCATCATAGTTGGCAGAGACCTTCTGTCTAGACTGTGTCCTGTCTGGTAGTCCTTCTCCTTCTTGTCCTTCCGGATTCAACACAAACGGCCCTTCCTCTGTGCCATCTTCCCACCATTCTGTCTGGTCGCTGTCATTACCTACACTTAGCTGGCATCACCCATAATTAACATTTGTGCTACAGCTAGCTTTAGCCGGCATTTCCTTCCCTCTTCCCTTCTCATTACGAGCTAGGGATGTTACTTACACGGTGTAGCTTTTGGTATATCTAATATTAGTAACAAACTCTTCACAGCATGCCCTTCAACCAGTGTGTCAGGATACCTTCCTGGGAGTCACAACCCAAAGAAAGCTTTGATTTGGGATTAGAAGATATTGGTGACAGGGGCTTGAGGCAGACTTCAGGAAATGGAGACCCTAAAATGACAACTGGTTAACCCGAGTCACTCAGCGCTAGAGGGAGAATATAAGCAACATTTCTGACTCTTCACTGGGTGATGGCCCTTTTCAAAACCACGTGACTTTGGAGCTCAGGCTTAATGGCTCCAAAAGAGATTCTCAGACGTGGGTCAGCAGCTCCTAGGATTTGGAGGATTTGCAGAGACTTTTCTGGAATGTCACTGTCTAGTCGGAACTGATTTTTGTTTCCACTCGACCCATGGCATTCTCAGGGCTTTTCCTCCTTTTAGCAGACACCAGAAATGGAGTGAGCATCACAGACTCTTAGGTAGCAGCCTAGTGGGAGGAATGCAGCACCAACTCAGCAGATGTGGGCTCGGATCCCAGTTTGCCGCCTCTCGGCTCAGTCACGATCTCTGGGTCTCAGTGTTCCAGGCTGTAACCAGGAAGGAGATAAGGAACCGATAGCACAGAGCAGGTCCTCAGGAGAGCTCAGGTCTTTTGCCTTTCTCCTAAAGACCGCCTCCAGGCTTCATTTAGCAAAACCTGTTTGTATAAGGAGGCTAGGAGCACCCTCCGGAGCCACACTTCAGCCTTGCTTCAGCTTTCTTCTGCTTGCAGGCTGTGTTTGGGTGAACCTGTCTCCTTGTGTCACGGAGTGCCTGGGAGGGCCAGATGAAATGCGGCATGCAAATAGGCGAACAGCTCAGGGTCTGGTGCTGATCAATGCCAGCCCCACCAGAGCATTTTAGACAGCTGACGTGAAGAAACTTCCCGAGGCTGGGGCTCCTTACAGATGCCTTGTGGCACTGCCTTGGAGATAACTCTCAGGGCAGGCTTAGATGCAGGGACCTTCTGCCACTCCAGATTCTTCTAGGACGGCTTAGGAAAATGAAGGGGCCTCAAGGTAGCTGTCTGTCTCCCCCTGTGTGTCTGTGATCTCAGACAGGAGGCTGTAAAGGGTTCAGAGGCATGTCTGAAGGCTTGGTGTGTGACAAGCAGTTAAACCCTACACAGGGTTCCCCTTCCTACCCTTGCCTCAACTCAGGGCCCCACCCACCCACCCAACTTCCCTGTTCTTGCAACAGTTTAGGATCTCAAATTTGCCAGGTTTTGTTAACATTGCATATTTCTATGTCCTGGGCAGGCCTATTCCCTATGTTTGAAGCTTTAACCTGATAAATAGTTAATGAATTAGGGGGGGACACTAAGGACTCAGTCCTGAGGATGTCTGGAGGAAGGGGAGCAGGCCCTGGGATCTGATATGGAGAAGCAGATGCAGCTTCCATATCCCACCTGTCCACTAGGCACTCTTAGGAGTGGTTACTACGTAGCATGATGCTCCAGGGCTGACTCATGGAATACTGAATCTCACATATAGAACTGTGACCACAAATTTCTCAGGTTGTTGATGGCCCTTTGCTGAGACAGAGCAAGGAAGAGAGTTGACCTGTGACCTAACTGGGGAGCCTCTGGCAGGGCCGGGCTGACAGGCAGGAAGCTGTCCCTGGGAAGCAGCCTCCTTGGCAGATCCCCAGGGTGAGGTCAGGGAACCAGGTTCCATGCCAGATGGTCCTGAGGCTCTGGCATGATTCTGAAGAATGTTGTTCCCAAGGCAAGGCATCAAAGGAAGGCAGTTCCAGGGACTAATGGGATGCAATGAAGTCCCACCATCAGCTTAGAAACCATCTTCGTGGGTGTAGGCAATTCTGTTGCATTACTTGTGTGTCTAGGAATGGGCCTGTTAGTATACCCAGCTTATGGACAGAGATGGAAGCCAAGGCAACGTGAACAAAATGTCTGGGGTTGCTATGTGAGTCAGGCAGGGCCAAGAATAGAAGCAGAATATAGATCTCCAGAATGCAATCAGGATATTCCTGAGGAGCATGGTCCTTAGGGGTAGTGTTCCTCAGAGGAGCCTTTGATACTAGGAAGGTCCTCAGAGATCCTTTATGTGGCAGCTATCTGGCTGGAGAGAAGGCACAGAGAGATGCATCCAGATTAAAACATGAAAGAAACTAATGACAGAGAGGAAAGACCTGAAACCCTCCAGTAGGGGCTACTATGCAAAGGACAGACAGCATACAAATGCCCGAAGAAGCGGATGCTATGTTAATGTCTAAAAGGGTCACAGTTCTCATGACCCTGGACCATTGAGCTTAACCTTCTCAGCTCCCTGGCTCACTTCTTCCTCACAGCACCTCTTTCTTAATAGACCGCCGCTGTTCCTCTCTCTCTCTCCACTTCCTGTTCCAGGGCATCCTGGCGAGTGCCCTCTGGACCTTTGTCTCCACCTGTAATGAACAGCCAAGCCAAGGATGTTAGCAATTTTGAGTTCAGTGCAGAGCGGACTAAGGAGGGGAAGAGAAGGCTCTGGATTCTCTCTCCGGCCAGGCAGCGGGAGCAGCCAGTCATTTCACAGAGCCTCTTTGCTCCTCAGAAGAAGCGAATAGAAAGAAGGCTGTTCGCTGTGGGTCCTGGGATTGTCAGGAGAATCAAATGAAATGAGACAGGCGTGAAAGGGATGTGTACATAATACATAGTTATAAAAGTGCACAGCGTGATTAACACAGCGTCAAGCTGGCAGGGACCAGGTAAAGAGGAAGGGCAGCTTTAAGGAACGGTTTGTTGTCTTTTTCTCCTTGTCTTCTGTACACACACACTCTCTCCCCTCTTCCTTCTTATCATGGAACTGCTGGCTTTCTTTTTTCTTTCTAAATCTAGAAGCTTGAAAATGAGTTTTAAGATGAAAATGAGTTCATGAGCCTAAAATTCCCTAAATCTCAGATTTTAAGCCTGTTAGTTAATGTTGATATTTTTAATACCACTTTCTCTAGCCCCAAGAATTCAAATGTAGGTATTTGTCTGTTTGACACTATGCATTAAGGTAAAAACAATTTAATTTGGATGTGTTAATGTCATTTGCACACAGCTACCACTTAAAAATCGTGTCCTAAAAATGTCTGCCTTACCTTGAGTAAGTTTTAGTGGGGATAGATTACAAAGCAAATGTAATAAATGCACCATATAGAAAGTTATAAAATTCCGAGGCCTTAATCAATTCCAAGTACAGGTTTGACATAAAGGAATAAATAATTATTTTAAATAGTGTTATAGTTGGGATTTCATTTTGGCTCACAGGAAATGTTGTTAGGCATGGGTTTCATGCAGCAAAGATGTTTTTATATCAGTCCCCGTTGTGATAGAATGTTATGGAAGGAAAGAAGATCTTTGCCACTGGCGACATGGGAAAACCTCAGAGAATGGGCCGATAGACTTAATTGTAACCCTCAAGGTCATGCTGTGGATGAAGGGCAAGAGAGAATGGGTGTATCTTTGGTTTCATGACTTCATTGATTTCTGAAATTTTAATGCTTTGTTGAGTTAGGAGTGTCGTCTGGTGTTACAGCCTCATGGTTTTCTTTTTAAACCTCTTTTACAGACCCAAATGTACTTTCCCTCCCCCTGTGTTAACTTTCAGGTTATGTAGCAAAGAGCCTCAGGGTTCTGTGGTTGTTGGTCCCACTGTATGAGTGTGTGTGGAATGGGTCAGGAGACACACACACACACACACACACACACACACACACACACACACACCCCTCCCCAATATCTTGAATGGACTATTACTGTTTGTTGTTCAGTCTTGAATTCAGAAGAAAACTGAATTTAAGGAGATTCCACTGCCAAAAAGGTCACATGAAAAGCAATGTCCAGAGGAAACTGCCCAGCCTGGGTTGCCAGATTTGTGGGGTTGTGGGTGAGTGGGATGGGGGAGTGTGTGTGGGTGAAGGCGGGGGCGTGTGCACAGAGAAGCTGGTGTTTCCTGTTGTGAGTTTAGAGGCCTCAGGCCAGCAAAGAATGAGATCTAGAATGTTGTCTGTTCTTGCCCCAGGTGTGAACCTGGAGGGGCTGGAGGCACCTGCATGCCCCAGCTGCTCCGGGAAGTTTTGTTTGGCTCTGGGAATCTGGAGCAGCAGCCAAGGGCTGCCTCGGAAATGAACAGGCAGTTTTCTGAAAATAGGACATTTGGTGACTTGAAAGGCAGCGTGTCCCCAGCTCCCCACGAGTTACATCAACTTTTAAAGGGAGCAGGATTGCAGAGTTGCTCAGTGCTGAAGGAAAGGTTCAGAGGTGTGCACCATCCCACTGTCCAAAGTTCATGTGGATGGACCCGAATCCTCAAGTCTGAAGATCTCCAAGCAACTTACCTGGGATTACAGGTGATGACTTCAGAAAATTGAGCAACAAGAACAGAATTTGCTACATTGAGATGGTGAGGAGACTGTGCGTTGTGAATGAATTCTCAGGCTGCAGGAGACCTTGGAACGCGGTTAGAAATTTGATGGGATTTCTTCACAGTCCCATCTCAGGGAGCTGGAAAGAGAGGGCAGGTTTTTGTACTTTTTGAATCAAATTTTCATGGCAAATGAACTAATCCTAAAGTGGGGGTTAAGTAATTACTGAGGAACCCAAGGAGCAATCACATTTCTCATCTGTGGATGTTTCCTATATTAAGAGAATAATACTGTTTCATTGTGTACCCACTAGTCCCCCTGCAATCTGTCAACAAGGTTTCAGCAAGAGATCCAGCAGCCAGGGCTGCAAGACGGCAACAGATGTGCAGTTCATAACAGTAAATGCTCAGAGTCCAGTAACCAGGGATCACCCCATAAAAAGAACGGTGGTGACAATTTCAAGTGGGCTCATTTTATTTTATTATCTTCGGGATATATTCAACCACACTTTATTTGTAATTGCCCGACCACAATCATTTCCTGACATTGTGAGCATGCAAAGCAGAACCATGAAATTTTGAAAGCCAAAGAGATCATAAAGATCACTCCATTTAACCCTCCTGACAAAAACGGGGAAACTGAGGCTCAGCAGTTAATGTTACTCTTCCAGAGAACCTGTGTAGGTTCATAGCACCCGGGTGGGGAAGCTCACAACCATTTCAAACTCCAGCTCCATTCCTTCAGCCTCCACATAATAATTCAAAAAGAAAAAAAAACCTTTTGAAAATGAAGAAACTTAAGCTTAATCACATTATGTGATACAATCAGATTTGTACTATCAATTAAATATAGCATCAAGACTACACTCCAGAGCCTATCCAGAATCCGGGATCCCCACTCTCTCTGTTTAGACTGAGTTACGCCCTGTTAGAAGCAGTAAATGCTTGTGTTCGGTTGGATTATGATAAACTTGGTTAACAAACATTCCCCCGGTTAGGCAAATATCTGGTGATTATGTCTGGTACAGCATAAGGCAGCCATGCAGTGATGAGGGTTGTTTTCTTTCTCTCTCTCCTTGCTTTCCCGCGCCTTCTGTTCTGTTCTCACGACGGGAAGGACATAGACACAGAGTTGTGTACTAAGCATGGACTCCATGTTAAGCAACCTGTAGGAGAGATTTTTGAAAGTTACATTTATTTATTTGTGTATGTACTGGGGGAATGGGGGGAGATGGCATGCATATGCCATGATGTACATGTGGAAATCAGAGAACAACGTATGGGAGTCGGGTTTGTTCTTCTACCTGTGGGTCCTGGGGATTGAGCTCAGGTGGTCAGGCATGGTGGCCAGTACTTCTACTCACTGAGAGCATCTTGCCAGTCCTAAAATAGCTTTTGAATCTGATATTTCCGGCGCTGCTGTTCTAGTGATAGGTTTAAATCTTCTCCTTACCTACCCATTCCTCACTGTTTCACTTAAATGTTCACGTAATGGGATTGCTTCACTTTTTTTTTTTAAGCAATTGAACAATGCTGTAAACATTAAAACCTTTGTAAACTTGTGCAGGAAAGGGATAATATGGTACATTGGGGGGTGGGGGTCATTTCATGCGGCTCTCTTAGCTCATCCTTACAGTGCCCTTCAGGTCTGAATACTATGTACTCCCCATTTTGCAGGCAAAGACACTGGGACTCAGAGAGGTTAAGGTTATAATGTATTGAAGGTCATATGCTAAACAAGAGGAAAAATTGGCACTTGAGCTAGTTAATGTAATAGATTCTGACAGTTGTACTCTTTCGGGCTTGCCAGACCTGATTCGAGGCTAGGGTCAATGTAGCTAGCATTTTAAGTGTATTTAAATGAACAACAATAACAAAGATATGTTAGGATAAATGATAAGACATGCGTGAATCCAGTATGAATGAAGCCATGAAGCGCATCTGGGAGACACAGGCTTGAGCAAATAGAAGGGCACCCCTTGATAGAATAGTTCAGTGTCATCAGTATATTGGTTCTGCCTAAGTTCATTTAGAAATTGAATGCAATCCCAATGGAACCAATGCTGTGCCTTTTATTCTGATGCGAAACAAAATGATACTAAAAGTTCACGTGGAAAATAGTCATGACACAGTAGAAAGACAGCTATATGCGGGCATGGCTAGGAGATACTAAAACATACTAAAAACAAAACAAAACTGACAGTTAAAATAGTGCAGTATTCAGTCATGAATAAACAAACTAACAAAATACAAGTTCAGAAACCAAGTCCACATGTTTAGCGCACGTCAAGGGAGGCATCTTACATCATCAAAGCAAAGATAGATATTTGAATAATGTGAGAGCAATTGGACAGTGCATGAAGTGATAGAAATTGATCTGTATCAGTGGTTCTCAAACTGTGTGTCTCTACCCCTTGGGGGAGTCGAATGACTCTTTGGGAGGGGTCGCCTATGACCATTTGAAAACACAGAGATTTATATTAGGATTCATAACCGTAGCAAAATTACAGTTGTGAAATAGCAACGAAAATAATTTTATGGTTGAGGTTTCTGCACAACACGAGGAACTATATCAAAGGGTCACAGCGTTCCGAAGGTTGAGAACCACTGGTCTCTGTGATCTGCAGAATAAACCCCAAGTATTTCAGAGAGGGTAGGAATTTCTGGCCCTAAGTTTTAAGAAGGTAGCATTTCCTCTTCCCCCAGTGTTGGTCTGAAATTGCACAACAGTCCTTTCAGGGATCTGGAGATCAACCAGGAGCTGGTGGGAAGGGAGGTCCTAGAAGGTGAAGTTGGGTGAGCTTTGAATGCTTCCAGACAAGTCAGGGAGTAGAGGGGGGGGAGCCCAGAGGGTGGGTGCTGGAGAATGAGCTCAACACAAGTCACTGATTGACCACTAAGCTACATAATTCTTAGAATTCTAGATTTTTTTTTTTTAAGGGAAGGTAAGAATAAAACAGCCAAAT